>NC_079210.1:35786441-35834768 GCF_026745355.1 Beta vulgaris subsp. vulgaris
GAGAACGCTACATGTCACAGTTTCTTGTTTTCGCACGCCTTTTAGAGAACGTCACGTGACACCGTCCCTTGTTTAGGAACGCCTTTTAATATATATTTACTAGTATTTGGGCCCGGGCGTTGCTCCGGGTTGGTACTGTTTTCCGAACTTGATATGCATTTTTTTCCATTCCCATTAAAATATATTAAGGAAACTCAACATTTAAAAGGTACAAATATAATAATGTGGACATTTATAGCATGATTAAAAGTTGGTTGAGATGTAATTGTGTCATATAAAATAGCAAGAGGTCACGAGTTCAAATCTTGTTGGAAGCTAATTTTACTTTTGTTAATTGACATGACTTTTGTACACATTGGACAATTCTAGTGGAGTCAGGAGTCACAGAGGTGCCACGTGGAGCATATACATTGTCACGCACGCTTTTTAATATATTTGTATAGACTAGTTATTAGATTCAAGTTATGCCCGGGATAAGAAAAAATTTCATTTATTAATATAATTATTTATGATGATAACATTAAATACAATTTAGTATAGTGGTTTAGTCATTAGGCCCAAGTTATGCCCCGGGTAAGAAAAAATTTCATTTATTAATATAATACTTTATGATAATAACACTAACTATAATTTAGTCTAGTGGCTAAGACTTTGGTATATGTACTTGAGGTCTCGAGATCAAACCTCTATACTACACAAATTCTACTTAGGAAGAGATATAGATAACAAATGGGAGGATTGATAAAATGCTAAGAGTTAGTGGTAGGGGTGTTCAATGTCGGATACCGGATCCGATCCGAAAATCCGGATATCCGAAAATTTCGGATCGGAGGAATTGCGATCCGAATCCGATCCTAAATTTTCGGATATCCGAACTTTTCGGATCGGATCACCGGGTTCTCGGATCGGATACCGGATTTTCGGGTCGGATCACCGGATTTCGGGATCGGGTTCATTGAAATTTTTGAAAAATCCCGATCCGTATCCGATCCGAAAACCCGAAATTTTTTCCGGATACCCGATCCGAAATATCCGAAATCTTAAAATCGGATCGGATATCCGAAATTTCGGATCGGATCGGCGGGTTTTCGGATCGGATATTTCGGATCGGATATTTTTGCACACCCCTAGTTAGTGGGCAGCTTGCCCACTAGCAAGGCTAATATTTTCATTTTAACATTTTTACATACACAAACAGGGGTTGGTTTAGCAAAAATATGGGTTTGAAACACACAATTATGAATTGATTTAACGATAATCAGGGTTTCAAACACACAAATAGGGGTTTTTTCCAAAACCAGTTGTACTTTTGGAGAAAAGCTGAATGAGACACGCAAATCAATGTAACTTTTTGCTTTATGGCAGAGATTACATGTTTACTTTTTCACAAAAGTAGATTTCAACTGTTTTACATAAACAAACAGGGATTGGTTTAACAAAAACACGTGTTTCAAACACATGAACAGGGGTTAATACAACAATAAGATGAGTTTCAAACACAAAACTCCCTAAGCGTCACATGGCACAGTTCCTTGTTTATTCACGCCTTTTAATATATTTGTATAGATAGATAAATATATGCGAACTTAGGCAATACAATATTTAACATTAGGAAGAGATATAGATAACAAATGGGAGGATTGATAAAATGTTAATAGTTAGTGGGCAGCTTGCCCACTAGTAAGGCTAATTTTGTCATTTCAACATTTTTACATACCCAAACAGGGGTTGGTTTAACAAAAACATGGGTTTGAAACACACAAACATGAATTGATTTAACGATAATCAGGGTTTTAAACAAATAAAGAGGGGTTTTTATCAAAATTAGTTGTACTTTTTTGGGGAAAAGCTGAACGAGACACGCAAATCAATGTAACTTTTTGCTTTATAGCAGAGATGACATGTATACTTTTTCACAAAAGTAGATTTCAACCTTTTTTTACATAAACAAACAGGGATTGGTTTAGCAAAAACACAGGTTTCAAACACATGAATAAGGGTTAATACGACAATAAGATGAGTTTCAAACACAAAAAAGGATCATTATCAGTAACCAAGTGTACTTTTTGAAGGAAAAAGTTGAACGAGACATGCAAATCAATGCAATTTTTTGCTTTTTGACAGAGGTCACATGTTACTTTTTGACAAAGAGTAGCTTTCTTATATTTTTGTTCTAACAAAAAAAAAAATAACTTAAAAAAAAAAATTAAAAAATCTTAGTTAGTGGGCTGCGCACTAAACTGTTTTATCATAACTCAACAAATGGTTTCAATGTACCAAATTCCTTGACGAAGTCTTTGTAGGACTCTACCTATTAATTGCCGAGAGGCCCATGACAACCTCTTCCATTCATTCATTACTTGCGTCACCTATTGCATGGAGTCATTCATTCATTACTTGCGTCACCTATTGCATGGAGTCATGGTCTCATGGACGATATTCTCATCCACGTTTGCGGCAAAAAAAACCATGTACCGTCCAACTACCTTTATAAGTACATAAAATTTTACTCCCTCCGTCCCAAAATATAGTTCGCATTTAATTTTGCACAGTCTTCAAGACATACCTTTAACCTACAATATCTTCTATTTCTTATTAGTAAAAAATATAAAAAGTTAATATTACGAATTTATACATTGAGACAAATCTA
This sequence comes from Beta vulgaris subsp. vulgaris, assembly GCF_026745355.1. Lineage (NCBI taxonomy): Eukaryota > Viridiplantae > Streptophyta > Magnoliopsida > Caryophyllales > Amaranthaceae > Beta > Beta vulgaris. The sequence continues at coordinate 35,789,092 of NC_079210.1, forward strand.
ACAAGACCCCTCATGAATATGTTTTTTTTGTATACAATAGTAAGAATATTTGGTCAAAGTTTTTAAATTTTGACTCCCAAAATAGAAATGGGAACTATATTTTGGGACGGAGAGAATAGTTTTTTCGACTACCAATCCTTGCTATACTAGTACTATACTGCTATACAGGACATGTCAGTTCAGAGACTGGGTAAAAGCCTAAATAGTCCAGAAGTAAATTCCACAACATACTGTTGGGATGAAGATACGAACTCTAAACAACGCCTTGTAATTCGGGGCGTACTCCACTAAGCTAATACCTCTCCCTCACATACAATTTTAGTTTGCCGTAACTAAAGCTCTATTTTTTTTGGACTAAATTAATAAAAATTCATTTCAGTTTAGTTAAGTCCAGATCAGTTCAGTTTAATTAGTTTCCTCTCACAGTTTTAATTCAATTCAATTTAGTTCAGTTCACTTCAGCTCAGACAAATTAAGTTCATTTTAATTTGATTCATTTCAGTTTATTTTAATTCATTTCAATCCCAAAAAAATAAAGCCTAACTAATAAGGGAATACTTCCCCCAAACAACCACCGACGACACACACCGAGACACATACATATATACCCAACATCATTGTTTCTTTTGATGTAACTTTACAATTTCATAATATATTTTAACCATTATTAAACTTTGATTCCCAAAGTATGCAAGAACAATGTACTTCTACTGCCTCCTTTTTTTTAATTGCTACATTTTTCTGAAATTATTGTTTCTTTTTAATTGCTAAATTATTTTGGACTTTTTCTATTTGGATATATGATCCACCAAAAAGTAATACTATTATAATTGTTTTTTTTTTCTTTTTCACCAAAAAGTATTATTTTTTACCTTTTCCTATTATTTTACTTTGAATGGAAAAAAAAAATACCCTTTAATAAATAGTTTGAAAGTGAGATTGCCTAAATTCTTGTGTAATATACAATATAGCAATAAAAAACGGAGGAAGTATTGAGAAAAGTCTGATGTTAACTTTTTTATTTCACTCCATCCCACAATGAATTGTTTATTTTCTGTAAGTTTACGAGTAACAACCATTTAAATGTCTATAGAATATCTATTAAAATTATAGAAAAAAATGATACTTCGAGGTTATAAAATAAGATGAACCTAGCACAATTTCACATAAATATGTTTATTTTTACTCCATCCGTTTCTTTTGTTGTTCTTTTTATATATTTTTTTTTTGAGAGAAAATTGATCAAATAAGAATAAATTTCGAAAATGGATGGAGTAAGTTTTTAGTGAAAATTAATAGTCAAAACTTGTAAATATTGACTTATAACTATAAATAAATAAAAAACATAGAAGCAATCTTTTGCCAGATTGATTAGGGACACAGAGTATTAGAGAGATTATAAGAATTGATAAAATTTGAACCAAAAAAACGTAATGGGGGAGGAAGGAAATTAACTAGAATAAGGATAAAAGTAACAGTCGATTTGCCCTCAACGCATCAAAACATTCTTAGTGGGGATGTATATAAATTTTGGTAGATAAACTACGTGTAAAGTAAGAATAAACTAATTCATGAAGAAATACTGGCGAAATTAGGAGAGTATACATCACATAAGTTAGGTGTAGGAATCGGTGGCGGATTTAGGATTTAGAATTAAAGATCGCGTAATATTGTTATTATATCAAAAGTCAAAAAGAAAAATTATCCACATTTTCGTTTAGGTATCCTTCTTGAACATATAATGCCTTGAGATATTTCTATCTTGTTTTCTATACATGATTTTGAAATATCATTATACATAATAAAAAACACAAAATGCGCAAATCATTAACTCATTTAGTATTTTCTTACTCGTAATATAGTTCAACATTCTAATACTAAAAAACGGGATAGAAGTATTTCTTTTGAGAATATAAAAGAGTTATTGTTCATATGTGGGATTTTTTATAATAGTTCAACATTAAGTAAAGGAAAAATTGACAATAGAGGTCTGAACTTTGGGTGATAATTTTTAAAAGGTTTGAACTATTGATTAACCTGTGTAGGTCCCAACTTTAGGGGGTCTTAACTTTTAGCGGGCATCGACGACTTAAAACTGAAGATTTTTTTTAAATCTCACCTAGTTCCTACATCCTTTCCTCAATTAACCCTTCTGATGTGACCCAAGTTTTACAGGTGATGACCTATTAAGCAAGTTTTAAGTCACTATGGCCCGCTAAAAGTTAAGACCCCTTAAAGTTGGGACCTACACAAGTTAATCAATAGTTCAGACCTTTTAAAAAATATCACCCAAAGTTCAGACCTCTATTGTCAATTTTTCCTTAAGTAAATCATATTGTAAAATGTAAATCTTTGTATTTAGATAGATAATATTCTTTGTATATTGTTAGTTAGCATCTCTGATTTGTAGCCTTGACGTTTGTTACTAGTGTTGTATAGTAATAACTGAAAGCAATACAAGAAACAATCAGGCAAGATCCTCACACCAGTTTGCGAATGGTGAATAACGAGGAACATTGAAGGTGATAAGCGTAAAGATTACAACAAAGACTGCGCCACTCAGGTGTTGCCACTACAGCTACTATTGTCCTCAAATTAGAAAGAGCGAACTAAGCATATGCAACAACAATTCCATATCTTGAATATTGGACAGATGCAATTAAAAACCCCATAGAATTTCTGATTTGTAATATCTTGAATAAGTTCGGTGATGTTTCCTGCATAATCAAAATTAATGCCTCTGTATAGTGGTCTGCCTCAAATTTTTTAGCCTTGATGTTTCATTATTACGCTCTTGATTTGGTGCATTAGTCTAAACTATGTTCACTTATACTATTTCCAATCGTATGCAACCAAAAAAATGGTAGCAAAAATATAATTTCTTCCAAAATTTTTAGGGGTAGCACATGCTATCCTTGGTTACCAAGTGACTCCGCCACTGGTAGGAACATATGCCCCTCAAATAAGAACAAAAGGTGTAGGAACATATAAATGTATATATAGAGAAATTGTAGGAAACTATATCCTAACATCTATTATAGGATGATATACATAACATAAGCACAAATCAATCAAAAGGGAAGACATACAACCTTTCTAGCGTGATTTTTATGTTGTATGCTAACTTGAATATCTAAGATTACCAAGTGTTGCTCCTCCATTTAGTCCATGAGCACCAGGTTGAACCCCACGTCTGCTAGAATGGAATGAGGTCAACGATTCACTCTCTTGCATTTAAAGCAAAATAGCCGCCAGGTAGAGGGCAATATGGGGATGAATTTTTCTCTCCTTTTTGCTTCAAAGTTACTAATTAACTGCTACAGTTAAATCCAAATATGATATTATTATATAATAGTAGTATTTTAGGCAAATTAGGAAAACTTTCTTTCCTAAACCTCCTCCCCTATGGCCGACCAATATAGTACCCATATTGGGCTTGTGTTGCTTTGTTCAATGTATGCCACAATGTATGCCATTATAAGTTTAAATGTTTAATACTATATTTTAGTTGTAGGCCCAACCTTTTATCGTCCTACTAGTGATATTTGTTTTCTAGCAAGCAAATATGATTACTAAAATGATTAACTTATTATCTCAATAAATTAAGCCCTATTTTATATTTTGTAATTACCGAGAATGTCTATGGACATATTCCTTCACTACAAGAAAATTCAATATAGCTACCGCTATAATAAATCGCCAAGAGACTAAATCAGTCGTAAAACTTGTTCGCAACTGCCGGAGACTGAACACCTAGTCGCAAACAAGTACTAGAACTAATTTTAGTCAGTTGCAAAAGTTGTCGATTGATCTGCGATGATGTTGCGCCTACTTAAGAAACTAATTAGTTGAACTCGGAGAACATAAGAGAAGAGAAATTAGTTGATTTTGAGACCGATAAAACCAAAAAAAAAGCAGTCGCAACACTCCTGAAGAAACAAATAAAAATTGAAATTAAATTAATTACTTCTGGAAATAAATCAACTAACACCAATCAACAGCATTAAAAATATCATCAAACCAACAATAATTAGATATCAACAAGATATCCTCCACTCCGTCCTCCTCCTCCTCTCATCCCTCAAAATCCCATGCGATTCCCCTTGTTATTAGAAAAAGAAGAAACATCGACATGAGGAGCCCAACAAACCCTATGGTCATCTTCCTCATTCAAGAAGAGGTGGTGGGTCTTCACCTGAAATACCGCCAACTCACCATATCCAACTGCCAGAAACTGAATCTGCTGCTCACACTAGTGACGTTGGAGCATATACAACCTCTTCACCAAGAAAAAAATTGGGGGGACTAGATGATGTATCTTCCACCGCCGAATCCCACTAGTAATACTTCCAAGCCTCAAATCCTCCTCCCAAATCTTAACATGAAGGCTGTTACGTGGAATATTAAGGGTGCAAATTCCATGGCTTTTCTCCCTCATGCAAAGGACATCATCCGTACTTATAATCATTCCATCTTGGTACTTTTTGAAACTAAAGCTGGTATGAAGCATGCTTTGTCTACTACTCACTCTCTTAATTTTTAGGACTTCCAGGTGGTCCCTCCTTTAGGTACAAAAGGCAGAATTTGGCTTTTTGGCGCAAATCAGTCAATTTGGTACTATTCAATGACCCTATCCTCATTACTTCCATGCCCTTTTTCAATTAATAAGCCCTAATTCTGCTAAGTGTCTCATGATTGGCATCCACGTTCCTAGCACTTCTAGTCCTCGCCAAGATGTTTAGTATGCTCTAAAGTGTAACATGCCGCCTTCCTATACTCCGTGGATGGTTGTGGGTGACCTTAACGAAGTCACCAACCAAGGGGAAAAAAGTGGGGGTTGCTCTTTTCACTCTTCTCAATATGCTTGTCCCTTAAATTTCATGGATTTGGCTGGTATTTCTGATTTGGGATTTAATGGAAACCCTTACATCTGGACTAATGCAGGAGAGGGTGTAGAATTAATTCAAGAAAGGCTCGATAGGGCTCTAGCTAGCTCGCGTTGGCTCGACATTCTTTCTCAAACTCAAGTAACCCACTTGCCCTTCACTCACTCGGATCATTTTCCCTTATTAATGTCGTTGCATGATAATAATTCTGGAGGCCCTTATCCCTTTAGAGGTAAAGAAGCTTGGTCATTGCATGATGATTTCAAATCTTTTTTTGTCAATCATTGGTCTCAACATGATAATAATTTTTTGCTTGGACAAAATTCTCTTCATAAAAGTATATCTTCTTGGAATACCAATATTTTTGGTAATCTTACTAAGCAAGGAAAAATAATTCTGAAACGGTTAGATGGTATTCAGTATTTTTTAGCTTATCGCCCTTTTGTTTTCTTGTCGAATCTGGAATCTACCTTTTTTCTTGGACTTAATCGAATTCATAAAATTAAGAGATTTGTTTGGGCTCAAAAGGCTGGTCTTGATTGGCGTAAATTTCTGGATTATAACAATAAGTATCTTTCATATCTTAGCTAAAATTATAAAACCGTGGTTAAATTCAAGCTTTACTTGATGATAATGGTTTGCTTGTCTCTGATCTAAATTTTCTTAAGGACATGGGTATGAAATTCTTCATTAATCTCCTCTTCCTTTTTCTCTTCTGATTTTCGTCCCTCCCCTAATCCATCTTCCCTTCTTTATGAGTCTCAATTATCTTCTATCCCTACTATAGATGAAATTAAAGCCACTCTTTTTGCCTTGGTCCCCTTAAATTATCATGGGCCCGACGGAGTCCAACCCCTTTTCCTCAAATCTCACCGGGAGGATTTACACTCCTTCATTTCCTCCTTTGTACTTAACTATTTTGCGTCTCACTCTATCCCCTCCATCATTAGTTATTCTTATCTCTCTCTTATCCCAAAAATAATGCCCCTCAATCCTTTAAGGACTTTCGTCCTATCGGGCTTTGCGACACTAGCTATAAGTTAATCACAAATTGATTGTCCATAGGATTCTCCCTATTCTCAACAATCTCATTAGTCCCCTTCACTCTAGCTTTATTCTTAATAAGCCTATTAAGGATAATATTATTGTTATTAAGGAGGTTGCACATATGTTCAAAAAAGCCAAAGTTGGCCGCAATATCATGGCTTTGAAGATTGACCTAACCAAATCTTTCGACTGTTTGGAGTGGGGTTTCATTCGTGACACCTTAATCTGGTTTCACTTTCCTCCGCCCCGTATTAGTCTCATCACGTCCTGCCTTTTCTCTTCTTCTACTTTTGGTCTTTGGAATGGAGAAATCACTTCTTCCTTTCTTCCCTCTCGTGACATTCGCTAGGGTAATCCCCTCTCCCTGTACATTTTTCGTTCTTTTCTTAGAGTGGCTCTCTCTTATGATTGAGAAAGAAGTTGATCACTCTAAATCATGGCTTCTCTTGAAAATCTCAAAGAACATTCATTTATCTCCATCTCTTTTATGCTGACGACGTTTTTCTCTTGGGTAGGGCTTCCCTTTCCGTTATTGATACTATGCTTCAGGCTATGAATAAGTTTGGTAGACTTTGAGGTCTCTTCATGAATCTTGATAAGTCTCGAATCATCGTTCCTCACAAAATGCATAGCTCCATCTGTCATTCCATATCTTCCTCCACTAGTACCAAAATCAACCCTAACAAACTTTCCAAGAATGATTATGTCGATCTTCTAGACAAAACCCCCAACCGCATTAAAGGATGGTAAGCAAAACTTTTAAATCTTGCTGGTCGCGTCACCCTAATTAAATCAGTGCTAATTCCTATCCTCTATATGTTATGCAAACCAATCTTCTTCTTCCTATCTCCATTCTTAATTATTTTGACAAAAAATGTAAACGTTTTCTTTGGAACAAAGTTGATCAGTCCAAATATATTTCCCGAACTTCTTGGTCTCTTGTTTGTAATCCCAAAGGTGTAGGAGGTCTTGGAATTAGAAATCTAGACCTTGAAACTTAGCCTTTATTGCTAAACATGGGTAGAAGCTTCTTAATAACCCTAATCTTCTTGGAGCTCGTATTTTCGTGGACAAATATCATAAAAAAATTGACTTCATGCATTGTCTTAGTTCCCTTCTGCTTCCCCCATTTGGAGATATATTCTCAAAGCCCATGCTATCCTTTGGAAAGGCCTTACAGCTTCAGTTGGTATGGGCTTTCTATTTCCCTTTGATACCATCGATGGGTTGGTTCCTCACCCCTTGCACACATAGTGACTAGCCCAATTCCTCTCTATCTCTCTCTCTCTGCATCATGTTGTTATAGCTAACATAATTCACTTAGAGCAATGACATTTCTCTTCTATATCCTCTTTTCTTTCCTCTTCAATTATCTACCTTATCCTTGCAACTCTTATTCCTCAGTTTCATTCCCCTCCCGATCGCATTAGATGTTCTCTCACCTTGGATGGTAATTGCTTTATTAAAGCGGCTTATCATATATATCCCCTCCTCTACACCCTAGGCTCCATAAACCCCCCTTCAACAAGAGAAAACTTTGGAAAATTCCCGCCCCTTATAAGCACAAAATGTTAGCTTGGAATTTGTGTCTTAGCATTTTGCTTGTTAGCTCGGTTGTCTCCCTCAAAATCCCTGATTTCAATCCCCTTTGTGTTGGTTGTTCTACCAATATTGAATATCATCTCCACCTTTTTAGGACTGTACTAGCTCATTAATTTTATGGAAAATGATTTTCGAAAAAAGGTACTTACTTCCCCCTCCTCTAATTTTTCTTGCTTTTTGAATTTTGACTAGAATGGCTGGCTTATTTACAACATATCTTTTGATTCCTTTTGGAATCAAACCTTCTTGGTATGGATTTGGCATCTTTGGATCAATCGCAATCAAGCGGTTTTTTTTTATAAAAAGATGATTTCCTCCTCCTCCCTTTTTAAGTTTTATGTTGATTTAAATCTCGGTAACTTGGCCTTCCCCAAGGCTATTTCTGATGCGTCCTCTTCTTCTCCCATGCTAGGTTCTGGGTCGCTACCACAGAAGGAGTTCATGAAACTGAACATTGATGGAAGTTGAAAAAGCCCAGACATTGCGTATGGTGGCAGTTTTATTTGCAGGGGTAATGATGGCTGATTCATTAGGCTTTCAAATAAATTTCTTGCCTCCACTCCCTTTGCTGCCGAGCTTATCACTTTGAGGGTTGGTCTTGAGTTGGCTAAGGAATTCAATGTTACAAAGTTGGAGGTTAAGATGGATTCCCAAGCTCTCCACATTATGCTCGGGGAATAAGCATCGGCTAACTCTATAGCAATAATAAAAACAGATGGAGTATAAACTTCATATGAATACAAACTTAGAAACTTTAGATCTAAAAATTCAAGGAATAATTGATTCTAATAATACAACCTTTCACCGATTACTTTTTAATAAGTCAACCTTTCAATTATTCTTGAATCATGTAACCTTTGAGGTATTTGAGACATTTTTAAGTCATTTTGTTTGGTAAGCCACATTTCCCAACTCGTCCATTTTCCTCCATGCCCATACTTCAATGGTAAAGAATAAATTTTTTTAATTGAAAATGAAGTCTATTGCTGCGCTTTTGGAACTGCAGTAATAGGTTGATCTATTGTTGCGGATAAAAACTGTAAAAAAATAGGTAATAACCTATTCTTGCGCCCTTAATTGCTGCGCGGCCAAAACCGCAACAATAGGCCAGTTAATGATAGCCGCACTTTAATGTTTTTCGACTAGTGAGTGGAGTGTCAAGAACATTTTCTCTTCCTTCCACTCTAAGAACAATTCTCACAGCCATTTCCCATTCTAGGTATTTGTGAGTATTGAGTTTGTCTTTTTCAAGTATAGAATGCAAATTGAAAGCAAAGGTGTTGTTGTTGGTACTAGACATAATAGCTACAATAAATAATAAAGAAAGAATTCAATGAATATATGTTTACCAAAAGCAACAATTAAACATATATTAATAACTACTAGCCTTTATGCAAAATAAGAGTCTCTTATTGAATAAAGAAACAACCAAGATCCTTCCTACTACAATCAGACTTTGCCTCACCTTTAATTCATAGGAGTTGAGGTAAGTAATTAAATATCTTAATATTATAGCTAATTATCACTTTTGGTAGACATATCAACAACTCCTTGTTAATCTCCTATATATGTGTTAGCTTCAAAACTTAAAACTTTGTCTTTTAATAAGTTTCTTGAGTTAAACCAAGTATTAACTTGTAAGTTTCATAAACCTACCCTATTACCCCTAGAATTATGAGCAACACCGTACTTTGACTTAACCTATTACTCATTATCTAAGGATTTACATGCATTGCTTGGAAAAGCAATTAAACTTAATATTACCTCTAGGGACCTAAGTTGACTAAGTTGGTTAATTAAAGGTGAACACCTAATTAAAAAACCATATAAATAAACTTATGCATGTATTTAATACATATTAAATGCATAAATAATAATAAATCTAATTAAAAGTGATCCTAGTATGTCCCCAAAACCTTGGAAAAACTAATCTTCATAAATTCCTCCTTTAATTTTCATGGATCTTCATCCTTGATTCTTCATGGAACATTATCCTTTATTACTTAAATAATTTGAAATATTAAACAACTGAAATTTTAATTACAAAAATACACACGATACCCAGATCGTAATTAATTTACATAAAAAATTAACGATGCACATATCATATTTTTTATCCTAGTTTTGGGCCACCAGTCACAACATGCAAAACTTAATACCCTTCACATTATATTAAACATCCACGCATTCATAATATCAAAATAAACACTAACTATTTACTCATTAACTATTAATAAGTAAACAAACCTTCCCATAACAATAATAAAACTTAACTTTTACTATTTTAATTCTATTACCATCTAAATATGTAATTGATCATTATTAATAATATTACAAATATTGACAATCCGTAATTATGCTCGAAATGATTGAAATAAAGGAATTTTTTTAAACAGCCAAGCTGCCAGCTAAACCCGCCAGACTCACGCCGGTATTACACATACACCACCGATATGCGCGCCGGACAGTGAGCAACTTGCCGCCAGTGATCTAACACAACAGTAAGAAATCGCCGACCAACCAGCCAACCGCTAGCATACGTTGGCAAAAAGAACTACTCATCGCGTGGCAGTAGCCACACACTTCAAGAGTGCCTAGCCGGTTCGTGGTACGCCGCTCAAGTCTCACCATCTGCCACCACCTAGTGCTGACCTAAATCCACCCCTTATCATGGCTCCACCGTCATAGGTGGGGACACCTAGCAATGGTGGATCTTTCATTTTCAAATTCGTGCAATAATTTACATAAATTTATTCTATCTTTATCCAACAATCGTTTAACATTGAGGAATTTAATTAGGTTTTCAAATTTTGAAAATATGGCATATTTTTTTTGAGTTAATCAACAAATCATAAACTCGTTATATTTTTGTTAATATTAATATTTCAATGGATAATCTTTATTGAATATTAGATCGAACGATAATTAAAAAATAAGGCATAAATATCTAGAAAATTCAGTAAAAAAAAATAGGAAAATTTTCCTGAATAACCTTTTAAAGGTTCAATTTTGCGGAACAAAACCTTATAAATCATTCTTCGCAAAAAGAAACCACAAACTTAATTTTTTTCTTGCAATAAGAAGCCCATTCCCATTTTGCAGTGTATTTTTCTCAATTCCGACGATGACACTTCTATATTTCTTCAACCCCCTATTTGCATTATTTGTAGCCCCACCCCTCTGCATCTCAAAAATCACACCAAAAAATGGTAATAGGTTTCATATTGCAAGAAAAGTTAAGTTTGTGGTTTTTTTGTGCAAAGAATGCTTTAAAAGGTTTTTTCTCTCAAAATTGAATATTTAAAAGGTTATTTTTGACAAATTTTTCAAAAAATAATAATATTATTTTCTAAAAATTTGGTTCAAATTTTTGGGTCATATATTGAATTATTATAACAAATAGCATCAAATTTTTTAATTGTTACCTTTAAATTTTATGAGTAATCTAATTAAACAAAAAAATTAACTAAAATCCAATAAATCATGAACAAGGAACACAAATTAAATGGAGAAAATTAACAATTGAATACGGCCACTATAAAATTTTAATATTCCATGGTGATGATAATTAGATTTTTTTAACAGTTTTAAAATAAAATCTTTAATTGTTAACAAATAATCTTATGATTTATCTAATTAGTCACAAAATAATTTTAAATCTAACAAACTAAAGGGCAGAAAATAGATTGAAATTCACTTTTAATTTCAATTATTAAAAAAAAATTTGGACCTTTTCATGATTATTTCGAGCATAAATTACAATATATATCAAATTTATAATTCCCAATCAACTACTATCAAATAATAATTATGAAAATTTAATTCATAAATAAATAATCCCTTAATTGAATCAAAATAATAACTTTGCATACAAACATAATAGTATGAACATTATGTAATTAGACAAGACTGATACCACTTTAGAAACGTATAAATGCATATATAGCGAAATTGCAGGACACTATTCTCTAACATCTATGATAAGACGATCATATACATAACATAGGCACGAATTAATCAATAGGAAATAGATATACAACCTTTGTAGCGTGATTTTCTTGCTTTATGCTAGTTTGAAGATCTGACAACAATAAATATTGCTCCTCTATTAAGTTCACAAGCACCAAATCAAACCCCATGTCTGCTACAATGGAAGGAGATGAATGATGCATTATCTTGCTTTTTTAGAGGAAATAGGTGCTGGTTAGGGAGGAACGCAAGGATGCATTTTTTCTCTCTCTTTTTTGTTTCTAAGTTATTGATTAATTTATATTGATAAAGCCTGATATTATATCATTATATAATAGTAGTGATTTAGGTCAATTAGGAGAACGACTAACTCCCCTAAATCCCAAACCTTATGGCCAGGCAATATAATTCCCGTATCAAGATTGTGTTACTTTGTTCATTTGATACCAAAATGAATGACCTTGTATGATTAATATATTTTAGCTGTAGGCCTAATATTTATTATCCTACTAATCACATTTATTCTCTATCAAACAGATATGATTAATAAAATAATTAACTTATTATCTCCATAAATCCAAACATATTTATATTTTGTAATTGTCAAGGATATCTAGATAGAAAAAGAAAAGATATATTCAACTAATATATTTACAAATGAAGGAACTAAATACAAACTAAAATATACAATATTTTTTTTGTTTAATAAGTATTTTACCTTATAGTATGATATCTAATGCATAAATTTCCTGGTGAATTTGTGACAAAAATGAAGTTGTTATCAACAAACACGAAGCTTTTTAATTTACAAAAATATTGCCTGTATTTAAAGTCTCACATCAAAAAAGTAATATTAACTCCTTGTACTTAATTATAAAGAAAACTTCACTAACGGATGTTAAGAGAGGTGAATTTCTTTGTCCGTCGTCTATTCTTGAAAAGTGGACAAAAGCATAACTTACTATGTTTGTGGACGTAAGAAAACATGCATAGAAGTGAGACTTCCCAAAATTTAATACAAATTACGTAAGTTGTTTGATTTATAAAAGAAAAAGTTAAATGGGAAGAATGGAATTTATTAGGGATTCTACCTCCCACAAAACTATGAAGTTATTTACTGGATCTTCTCGGGAAGAATTTCCCATGAAAAATGACTTCCTACGTTACTGATCAAATAATTAGGAAAATTCAGATAAATTGAATATGTCAAGTTTGAATTTTATGAGAAATTTTACTTTTTATATGGCCGATTGACCAAGTTGGTAAAAACAATTGACGCACAAAGATAATTTGGTAAAAAAAATATAATTTGCGTCGGACCTGGGACCCCTATTTGATTCAAACATATGTCCGACGGTATAGGTCTCGACGCAAATGACCAATAATTGATCTGCGTCAGACAAGGAAATGACACAAATATTTTGGCAATTTGCGTTACAAGGTGCGACACAAATAGGGATCACACACACACTCTATGGGCACCAGCAGCTTAGCTATTTGCGTCGCACAGAGCACTAGATGCGACACAGATGGCGATGACACACCCCAGCAGCTTAGCTATTTGTGTCGAACAAAGCACAAGGTGCAACACAGATGGTGAGCACAGCAGGCCAAGAATCGCCATTTGTGTCGCATCTTGTGCTATGTGCGACGTAAATAGGGCTTATCTGCGTCGCATGTGTGCCAATGTGCGACGCAGATGTGTGTTATTCTTATTTTTTTTTTTTGTTATTTTCTAGATTTTTCCATATTACTAAACCTCTTCCTTCAAAACTAAACGAACATTTATACTAATAATTTTAAGCGAAAAATTCGGCAGAGTCTCCTTTGTAATTTGGACAACTCAAGAAATCGTTGGGAAAAATTTATATATTATAAATAAAACTTGTTTCAATACATCCCTAACAGCAACCAATGTTGCAATCAACCAATTCAACAATGTTCAACCTAATACAAACACTTACAAGTTAGTTTGTTCATTCTTCTTCGATGACCCGTACAAAGTATTGCGCAAAAAGTTCTTTGAGGTCATTCATATCATATATGGAATATGGCTTAAGACTTGAAGGAAAAGCCTATAAATATGTTAAATTAGTTAATAAAATTTAAAATTATATAAGTATAAATAATGAATTTACAACATACATATACCTCATACAAATTATTTGTATCATAGTAGAAGCGGAGAATTAGAAGCATGTATCTCATCACGAAATAGCCGCATTCATCTCCCCCCGATTGTTAAGCACACTACACCAAATTTAAGATATATATTAGAATCGTGAAAAAAATACTTAATAGAATTATAAAATGTGTATCAAAGACAAAACCATAAGAGTTTTACTCGCATAGTTATCCAAGACAATTTAGTTCCTTTTTTGGATCCTTTAAGGCACGTTAATTTTGTATATGCACTAAGTACATAAAATTTGTAACAATAAAAGAATTACTATAGACATTTATAAATTATTTAAAATATCATAAAATATATGTAAACTTATTAACATGTATATATAACAATTATTAACTTATATATTCAACGGTATCTTGATATCTAAGGATCTATCTCTCCGAAGCGAATCAAATATAAATATCGTTTTCTTAGATAGACAAATGACAAGAAGAATCCAGTGTTCCCTAAGGCATGAAACAAAATGTGATGTGCATATATATAACTACAAGTTCATAAACATAACACAAAGTAAAGATTAGTTTAACTAACATACTTTTGAATGTATGGGCATATGATGTAACGCATTTGTCGATTCGCTTTCATTGAACTTGCCATGTAGTTGATCACGACATCTGGTTTAGTGCGATCATGGTTTCCAAAATCATACTTGGACACATGAAACCAATATTTGCATCTCCATGCTCCTCAATCTCATTTGCCAAGTACCTACACTTCAAATACTTATAGTTAGGAGAAATAATGATAAAAAAAGATATCAATTTTAATTAGTTTAGAGTTTGAGAAATCTCACATCATAAATACTTGCAAAATGGATACATTAAGCCATTCTCCCATGAGAAATTGAAAAAGATCTTGTCGCGAGAGAATGATCATCTGATCACTATCATAGTTGAAGACGGTACCCTTCTTAACTTCCATAGTAAAAGGCTCATCTAGGGGGTTTTTTGCAAAATATTTGATGCATATCCTTACCAATATCAGGCATATCCTCCAGTGACTAGTCAATAAAAGGATCTATCTATAAAAAATGACAATTAGGAAATGGGTCTAGAGAGAGAAACTCTCCCTTCCCTCTAGAAAACACTGTTCCATTGGTTTTGCTCTTTCAGTGTAGCTTAACACTGACGCCATGGCAAGAGGGCGAGCTAGGAAGAGTGCCCAAAAAGGAAAAGGGAAGAATAAGGGGTCCGGTCCGTCATCGTCTCCGATTAGGAAAACGAAGAGTGTTGATGAAGTCACTGGTGTATCGGTGCTAAATGTGCCTAGCCCGATATCGGAAAAGTCGAATGGTGCTGAACATAAGTGATAGAGGAAGGGGAGAATATTCCGGTAACAACCGTGATGGAATCTAGTCAGAAGCTGGGAGAACAGTCGGTATTGTCGGAATGGCTTAATGTTATTCAGAGTAGTGAAAAAGAGCTGGGTGCTGCAAGAAGGCTTTCATGGGCAGAGGATGTGGAGCGACAGGAACACCAAGTGAGTAATTCTTTCAATCTTGTGAAAATTGATTCTGATGACATTCAGGAGGAAGTAGAGTTTTGGTCATCTGCTGTTGTGTGTTTTGTATTGGGGGCTAATCCACCATTGTCAGTGATGGATGGGTACTTTAGAAGAGTATGGGGGAAACTTGAAATTAACAAAATAGCTATGGTGGGCAAAGGCTTATTCATTGTGAGATTTGATTCACTAGAATCATGTATTAAGGTGACGACGAGTGGATTCATGTTTTTTGATCAAAAGCCATTGATCACTAAGCTTTGGGATCCAGATATGTCTATGGACAAGGATAATCTGTCGACTGTGCCTATTTGGATTAAGCTCCCTCAGCTTCCTTTCAAATACTGGGGGGAAAGAAGTTTGTTTAAAAAAAGCTGGTATGGTGGGTACAGTTGTTAAAATGGATCAAGCAACAAAAGAGAAGGAGAAATTGAATTTTGCTAGAGTTATGGTGGAAGTAGGGATTCATTATGCTTTGCCTGATAGCATTGCATTCTGTAATGAACATGGGAATAGGATGGAACAAAAAGTTGAATATGAATGGAAGCCCATTCAATGTACTCAGTGCAAAGGCTTTGAGCATGAACTGGAGGCCTGCAGGAATAAAGGAGGAAAGAAGATATGGGTGAAGAAAGGTGAAGTAGTGAAGGATAAAGATGGGTTCCGGCAGATAGAGGGTGAGAAATAAGAGTGTGAGGCAAAAAGAAACGAGTATCCCAACCTATAACTCATTTCATGTGCTAAATGAGGAGGCAGAGACAAGCATGATGGGGAGAATTGGAAGTAGGGAGATGCAGGATGTAATGATGGTAGAAGGAAACATTGGGGATGATGGTGTGGTGGATGAAATGGTTGATAAAGGGCAGGGGGTGATGATGGTAGAAGGAAACAGTGGCGATGAGGATATGGTGGATGAAATGGTTGATAAAGGGCAGGGGGTGATAACCCCTAACAATGATGGATAACATCATGGCTTGGAACGTTAGAGGGCTAAATAACAGGAATAAACAAAATGAAGTGAGAAGGTTTATTGAGTCTCACAACATTAAGTTATTTGGCCTTCTAGAAACTAGAGTCAAAATGAAGAAGCTAGGGAGTATGTATATGAATGTCTGTAGTGGGTGGTGCTTTACTCACAACTTGAACTGTCATGAGAATGGTAGAATTATGATAGGGTGGTGTCCTAATGCATTTAATGTGGACATTAAAGTGGTGAATAGCCAGTTTGTCCACTGTTGGGTTCAACCAAAGACAGGGGCTACTGGTCTTGAGTGCACATTTGTGTATGGTTTTAATGACCAACAAAGTAGGAGTGAACTATGGTCTGGATTGAAACAAATCAATAGAAGGTTGGTGGGTGCTTGGCTAATACTAGGTGACTTTAATGCTGTAAGTAATACTGATGATAGGCTTGGTAGTAGTGTGAGAAGTGCTGAGCTGACACCAATGCTGGAGTGTATTACTGAGTGTCAAATTAGTGATGTGAAAGCTACAGGGAGATATTACACTTGGTGTAATAAACAAGATGGAGATCAAATAGTCTTTTCGAGAATTGATAGGGTGCTAGCTAACCAGTTGTGGATGGATAGCTATGATAGTGCTGAGGTTCATATTCTTCTTGAGGGTGAATATGATCATACTCCTTTGCTAGTTTGTGTGTATCCTGATATGAGCTCAAAGAGCTTTTAGGTTCTGTAATTACTGGTGTCAACATGACTCCTTGCTGATGATTGTAAAAAAGGAATGGGAGACTCAAATTTCTGGTTGTGCTATGTATAGAATTGTGTGCAGAAATTGAAGAATATTAAACTAGCTCTTAGAAGGATGAAAAAGCAGGGATGGGATGATGCAGAGATAGCTGTTAGTAAAACTAAAGCTAAACTGATGGAAATTCAAGATGCCATGGATGAGAATCCTAGGGATACTAGTCTCAGTACTGCAGAAAAAGAGGCCCAGAGTAGTTACAAACAGGCTCAGAAGATGCTTCACACTAAGCTTCAACAGCAAGCAAAATTAAGTTGGCTAAAATGTGGAGATGAAAATTCTAAAGTCTTCTACCAAGCTATCAAAGCTAGGAGAAGACATAATAGAATTCATGCTATACATGACATGAATGGCAGGTGGCTGAATAAAAAAGAACAAGTAGAGGAAGCTTTTGTCAACTTTTACAAAAGCTTATTTACTAATGTTGAGCAAAAGGAAGTTGTAATGGAAACTATCATGAAAAAAGGAAAAATGGTGACTGAAGATCACAACAAGATGTTGCTAGCTGAGTTCACAAAAGAGGATGTCAAGAGGGTGATGTTTAGTATCCCTAATGACAAGGCTCCAGGGATTGATGGTTTCAATAGTTGCTTTTTCAAGCACTGTTGGGAGGTGATAGGTGATGAAATATGTGATGATGTGCTAGATTTCTTTAAGACTGGTAAGCTTCTGAAGGTCATTAATGTTACAACTTTAACATTGATACCAAAGGTAATAGTTCCTGAAAATGTAAGTGAAGTTCGTCCTATTGCCTGTTGCTCTATGATTTACAAGTGTATTACTAATCTTATTAGTGAGAGACTGAATAATATTCTTCCAGAGATTATTTCTAGCAACCAGGGAGCTTTCATTACTGGAAGAAGTATACTCCATAATGTCTTGATTTGTCAAGACTTGGTTAAACATTACAATAGAAGCAAGAATAGAGCTGGATGCATGATGAAGTTAGATCTGAAGAAAGCTTATGATTCAGTCAATTGGGAATTCATACAGCAAATGCTAGAAGGAGTGGGATTCCCTAGGAAGTTCATTGATATGATTATGGTCTGTGTTAAAACTCCTAGGTTTTCTATTATGCTGAATGGGGTGCCAACTGGTTTCTTTGAAGCTCAAAGAGGTATCAGGCAAGGGGACCCAATGTCCCCATTGCTTTTTACTCTTTGTATGGACTACCTAGACAGAGTACTATCATATGTGGAGGATATGGAAGGATTCAAATTTCACTCTCAATGCAAAAGCTTACATCTCAAGCATCTTTGCTTTGCAGATGATCTCTTAATGTTTTGCCATGGTGATTTCAAATCCATATACATGTTATTACAGGGATTCCAGCTTTTCTCTCACACCTCAGGGCTAGAGGTTAACAAGCACAAATCTGAGATATACTTTACTAGCATGACTCAGAGGGATATTCAAAGAGTGACAAAGGTTAGTGGTTTTAAAGTTGGCAAATTGCCTTTTACTTATCTTGGAGTTCCCATTTCTACTTCTAAATTGAAGGCTAAAGATTGTCAAGCCTTAATTGAGAAAATGGTGATCAGAATAAGGATTTGGGGAACTAGACACTTATCCTTTGCAGCTAGGTTTCAGCTAGTCAATAGTGTGCTCATGAGCATTCACACTTATTGGGGACAACTATTCATAATTCCTAAGAGCATCCTGAAAGAGATCAACTCAATCTGTAGATGTTTTCTATGATCTGGTACCCATAATGATACAAAACCAGGTGCTGTAGCATGGGACAAGCTGTGCAGATATAAAAAAGATGGCGGTCTGGGCTTTAGAGACACAGGAATTTGGAATATGGTAGCTCTTAGCAAGCTTGCTTGGGGTGTGGCTCAAAAACAAGATAACCTATGGGTGAAATGGGTGCATGGGGTCTATATTAAAGAGTCAAACTGGGCTAGTTATGTAGCTCTTAGTCATGCCAGCTGGGCTTGGAAGTATGTATGTCAAGCAAAAAATCTGATGAATGAGAAGACAAATGGGGTTCAATGGCTTATTAATGGCCAGTTTAGTATTAAACAATACTACCAGCTATTGATGAGGGTCAACAGGCAAGTAGTGTGGGCTAGATATGTCTGGAACAGGTATACTTTACCTAAACATCGACTGATTATGTGGCTGGCTATTCAGGATAGACTGAAAACAAGACAAAGGCTGAAGTTAATGAATGTGTGTGTTGATGACCAATGTGTGCTATGCCAACAGCACACTGAAACTATTAAGCATCTGCTGTTTGAATTTAAGTTCAGTAAACTGTGCTTGTCAGAAGTCCTACAATGGCTAGGTATCCCTTGGATACAAAGAAGCCTAATCCAGCACTGCAGATGGACTTTGAATAGGTATAAAGGTAATAGGACTAGGAAAATGGTCCTTCTAGCTGCACTTGCAGCTACTGTTTATGTAATATGGAGAAATTGGAATTTTGCCCACTGGGATCAGGTTATAATGACAGTTAGTAAAGCTGTGCAGGCTATCAAAATGAGTGTAAAGCAGAGAATCATTCAGATCATAAGTGCTAAGGTTAAAGATAATGATAGGAGATGGATTAATGAGTTGTAAGGTTGGGCATGTCCAACTTTAGTTGTGTTTGCTGGCTTAACTAGCTAGCTTAGGTTGTTTTTGTGGATTGAGCTATAAACCTTACTTATCTTCCCAAAAAAAAAAAAAAAAGGATCTACATGCCTATGTGCAAACTCATCAGTGCAAGCATCAGTATCAACTATTATTGTTTCTTTTTCTTCATCACACCTTCTTTAGATATATGTTCCTAATTCAATTTGACTTCTTTTTAATTCATATTATATATAAAATAAAGTTTACTTGGTATATATAAATCAAGATTTTTTAGTATATACATTTAGATTTCTTATTATATAAATCAAAATACTAAATATAAGTTACCTGGTTATCTGAGCCTAAAATTACCAACTCTTTCGGCCATTCTATGAATGAACCCTCAGCTTGACTGAGTTTCATGATTAATGGAGTAGGTAGTGGAACTGGAGCATCTGCATACTCCGCAAAAAAATCATCAGCACTCACTTTCACGGCGGTAGGATGTGATGATGACTCATTTCGTGGATGAACGGTATCCTCAGCTACAATGATCGGTCCCAAGATATCCGCGAATGCCAAACGACATGGAACTTGACTCTTAACATCCAATGAGAGCACAATGTCAATAATTAAGTGTCTTAGAAGCATAATATCGTAATCTTAGAAGATATAAAATAAATATATACCTACAAGCTCACAAATGGATCATTGCCCCCCGAATGACAGCTACTAGGATCTCCCTAAACAGATGTAATCCTAATGCTACACCAGCTGTTGACACACGCCCAGGTTGGTCTTTCCTCTGAGAGCACGTGATAGAGCATCATCCATCCGACCTGGAACAAACTCTCCTTCATTTTCTTTCCTTTTCCAATCATCCTGCGTCCAATCAAAAAAATTGTATGATTAGTAGAGTACAAGTAATTAGACAAGAAAATATTATAAAATGTGAAGAATGCTTACAATGGAGTCTTTTATCTTTTGTGTTTCTTCATTAGGGAAGAAAAATTTCCATCCTTATCTTTTTTCGATCTCACGAGAAGCCATGGCAATGTTCAATCCGGCAAGGAGGAAATCACTAATGATGTAGAGGAGTAAACAGATGATATTGTAAAGGATGAAGGGATATACCCTTTGCGTTTCCAAACGGGAATCATCTTCGCATATGACTTTTGACCCAAAAAATGAAAATGCTTGTTGGCAGCCTGAGATATTCTTGCCTTTTCACTTTTGGCCTAATACAAAAACATGTAACTAGTCAATATTGGAGAACCAAATTATTATATAATTTCATATGATTGTAACGTACATATTACATACCTTAAACTCCTGAGAGCTACATTTTTTCACAAACTGGTCCTAGATCTCTTGCGTGATGAAAGGATAGAGCGCGTATTGTTGTGTATCATTATTAGGCCCCGTCCTCGTTTTTTGTGATCCATCTAGTCACCAATATTGACTTGAAATCTCTCCACTGCTTATCACAAGTAGTCAAGACATCTCGTCTCTTCCTCGCATCCTCTTCTATTCCAAACTCTCTTCAATATACAAAAATGTACCAATAATACATAAGTAGTATAATAAATATGATCTCAATTATATTAAAAGAATAAGGTTACTTACTTTAACATCTTCCCATAAAGTCTTTTTTATGCCTTCTGGAACATCATCACAACTGTCATACAAGATAGACACTTTGCTTCTACTGATTTCACCGCAATGTGTCTTGTATGCACCAGTATACTCCCCAATCGGACGTATCAATTCATCCCACTAAAGTACTCTTTAGATTCGGGATTTGGAACATATCCCTTTCGTAGGACCTATTGGCCTGCTCACTTTTTTCTTCCTAGCAGCTCCATCAGTAATCTCGGGCTCAGAACGTGGCTGCTGATCATCAGATGCATCATGCATTATTTCATCTTCCATCAGTACACCTGAAACCAAATAGATGTTACATTCATCAATGAAGTAGTAGAAAATTATTTTAACAAAGCATAAAATATATAATTAAAGATTATAAACAATAGTAGTTGAGTCAGTATTACATATGTTACCTATTAGTCAGTTTTTTCTCTGACAACGTAAAATCCCTCATTATGGTCTCGACAAATGTAATTTGTGTCTAGATCTTCCCCTAATGTACTTGGAATGACTACTGACGAAGCAATGACTTCATTGAATTGTGCATCGTAATCTTCTTCATCGTGTACATCATCAATTCCAAGTATTCTCCTTTTTCCTTCCATGACAACAAACCATTTTGAATCGGCAGGGTCAACCATGTAGAATACTTGTTTTGCTTGTGATGCCAATATTAAGTTATCTTCATGATGTCCTAACCGGCTGAAATTGACTAATGTAAAAAATCATGTTCATCTTCTTCACCCACGACGAATATCAACCCACTTGCATTGGAAAGCGGAATCTTGAAGTTAACATAATCAAAGTTCTAATATCTCTTCAATGAACCCGTAGTAAGACTTCATTGTCTCAATAGTTCTATCCCTTCTACTTTTATACTCTGATGACAAAGCCCCCATCGAAACACCACTATTTTGCATCGTGGATTTGTCATCTTGCTGCTTAGTTAAAATGTATAACCATTGATGTCATACCCTCATAGGAAAGAACTTCGCTTTGACCCATATGCCAACCATTTCAAGTATCGATACGCATTAGTATGTTAGTTCAGATAATTGGTTCATAACTCGTTCTTTAAACCAATCAACGAACGTCCGATTATGCTCAATCATCAAGTCACGTTCATTTAACATGGATACTGAACACTAAGCAAGTCATGTGCTCATCTAAGTAAGGATGAACTTGTTTCAGATTTTGTAACACAATCAATTCTGCTTTTCTTTTCAACTCTCCATCAAGACACAATCTTTTTCTCCCAATGGTACCACAACCTTCAAGCCTTCCTTCATGTCTAGATTTTGGAAACCAATTGCTTGTGCACGTGCTAAATACTGACTTCATATTCAGATACTTCCTCAGCAACTGTTCTTTGACAATACTTGCTTCTGGTCTAGCTGGATTCATCACTTTACCCTTCAGAGTACCCATATGTCTTTCAAAAGGCCACATATACCTCATACAAACGGGCCCACAAAGTTTAATTTCTCGACAAGATGGATTATCAAATGAGGCATGATGTCAAAGAAGATGGTGGAAAGTACATTTCAAATCCACATCGTCTCATTACATCGGCTTGCAAGTTATCTAGAGTGTTAGGATCAATCACCTTTGTAGAATAGTTCTGAAGAAGAAACACAATTTGTGATTGTATATCTTACTTGGGAAGGCAAAATTCCTCGAGCAACAGGTAATATATGCTGCATCAAGATATGACAATCATGAGATTTCAAACCAACAAGTTTCAAGTCCTTCAGTGAAACAAGGTTTCGGAAATTTGACGAGTATCCAGCAGGAACCTTTAACCTATGCAGGGACTCACAAAAACTAGTTTTCTCCTTCTTAGACAAAGTGTAGCAAGCTGGTGGAAGATAATAGCGTTGTCCCCGCTCCTGAGGTGCTAGTTTTGGTCTACCCATTTCAGTCATGTCTTTCCTAGCTTTAACTCCATCCTTTGTCTTCCGGGCATATTCAACAATGTTCCGACAATGGCATCACAAACATTTTTCTCAATGTGCATTAAATCAAGACAATGTCTGACTTCCAAACATTCCCAATACGGAAGGTCCCAAAACTTAGACTTTTTTTTTATAAGTTCATTGAGACACTTTTGAAGGGCTTGCCAAAAATTGTTTCAATATCCTTTACCCTATTAGAAACCTCTTTTCCACGTAAAGGTACAGGGCTTCTCTCATCTCCACTTTTCGCTTGAACAACTTTTTCTTCTTACGGAATGGATGATCTAAAGGAAGCCATGTACGATAATGCAGGTACACATTCTTCCCACAATGATGTAACGCTTATCAATCATATTCTCATCACAAATAGGGCATGCCTTTGCTCCTTTAACCGTATACCCTGAAATTCCCATAAGCCGGGAAATCATTAATCGTGCAAAATATCATGGCACGCAATGTGAAGTCATTTTCGCATACGCATCGAACATGGAAACACCTTCATCCCACAAAATTTCAGATCTTGAAGGAGGGGTCAAGATACACATCTATGTCGTTTCCGGGTTGCTTAGGACCCGAAATAAGAAGCGATAGCATAATAAATTTACGCTTCATACATAACCAGGAGGGAGTTATAAATTGTCAGTAGAACCGGCCAAGTGCTATGTTGGGTACCTAGTGTGCCAAATGGGTTCATCCATCTATACAAAGTCGAAGCCTAAGATTTCGAGCATCTGTACCAAAATCGGGAATCGGTCGATATTTCTCCATTGGGGAGAATCGGCCGGTTGTCTAAGCATCCCATCTTTCTTCCTCTAGTCTGCATGCCATCTTATAATTAGCATTATTTTTATCCGAAAATGAACGCCTAAATCTCGAAATGATTGTAAGATACCAAAGAACCTTCGCCGAAGTTTCTTTCTTTCTCACCCCCTCATCATTCTCCTTTATCTTGTATCGAGACTTTCCACACCTAGGACACTCATGCAAATTTTTGTGCTTGTTTTGATACAGAACACAATCATTTTGACATGCATGTATCTTCTCGTATTCCATACCTAATGGGCACAAGAATTTCTTTGCCTCGTAGGTAAAGTTGGGAATTTCATTCCCTTCAGGTAGCAATTCTTGTACAAAAGTGAACAACTCACTTAGACTTTTATCTGTCCAACTATACTTCGATTTTATATTGAACAATGTGAGGATGCCAGAAAGTTTAGTGAAATTCTTACACCCCGGATACATAGGTTTTTCCGCTGCACTTAGAACACTATCATACATATGCGGACGATCGTTCTTTCGTCCTCCAAATTGTGCAACATCTCATCTACCCTATCATTGTCATCATCTACACTATCATTCTCATTATTATCCTCTCCTTCAACCTCGACCTCATCATCAATGAGATCAACATGCAAATCACCACACAAGCTAGGGAGCTCATACCCTGATCATAAACTCGCCATGCCATGTCCACCTAGTATAGTTACTTTTAAACCCACGATGAATCAAATGATCTTTAATTTGATCCACATCACGATACCCCCTTGAGTTATTGCAATCACAACAAGGACACAAGACTAACTTTGACCCATTATGCGATTGATGTTCTAACGCAACCTTGATAAATTCATCAACCCCTTGTAGAAATGTCGCCGAAATTCGATTACCATATATACATCTAGTTTCGATCCATATTCATACACTAGAAACACCAAACAAGAACGTAATCGATCACATCATTCGAAGTGGCTTATCAAATGCAGTCATGACCATTTGGGTCCTTATCACTCCATCCTAACCCATCACTGAGTTTCTCATCTCACTAGTGCAACATTTGGTTTTCAATTATGAGAAAAATTCGGTAGCACTTGCCTATAGTTCTCCAAGTACACGATGAACATAGTAGTTAAACAATTAACATATGTACCTGAGAAAGATTAGGGAATGAGAGGGATCTTTCTTAAAACCGAATTCCAAACATTCATTCACATCATAAGTAAGATAAGAAACTCAAAGACAGTCCCAAACCGGGGACCTAGCATCTTTTTTTATTTACTAATCGGATTGACAAAACTAAAGTAGATAGTTAGATGAGTGAAAAAAAACAGCTTCGAAATTTGCAGTAAAAAGAGAATCTCATCGCCTATGTACAAGGTTTAAACGAAAATAAACATAAGGAGTCAAGGTTATTTGTTTCCCCCAAGATTGGATAATTAGTCCTCATAACTTTACGTGGATTGGAAAGAACAATTCTACTTTCAAGACTTACTCCTAATGAGTAAGCCTCAAACGGGTATCTAGGCAAATGATGTCCATTGTAATTAAACAGCACAAACCAACCCATTTCTTAGATTTCTCTCCCCACCCCATTAAGGTATACCCATATAGGTTTGGTTATAATTTAACATATACTTACCCAATCACATAATAACCAAATAATTCACATATACTTTCCCAATCATATAACCAAACAATTCCTTAGATTTCCTGACCCCCCCTCCCCATATAGGTTTGGTGATAATTCAACATCATAAAGACAATTAAAACAAATCCACAAATCCAAACTAATGGTTAAATTAAGTAAATCAGAAAATAACAAAATGTATAATACATACCTTTGCTCTCAAGGAGCAGCGAAGACAAGCACAACGACGTGAGCTTGGAGAACCGGTAACAGACGAGCACTAAGGTGGCAACTGAAGTACAATGTAAAGGAATGACAAAGTGAGAGACTGCAACACCATTGAAAGAGATGATTTTGGATCGTCACACAACATATCACTAAATTTCACAAGTTCAAGGTAAATAGGAAACTATAATATAAATTCTAATAAGTTTGAAATTCTAAAGTGAGCATTCAAGAATTCTAACTCATAATCGAAACACATAATTCTAAAGTAAGCATTTAAGAATTCTAACTCATAATTGAAACACATAATTCTAAAGTGAGTATTCAAGAAACACATGCAAGAAATTGTTTCAATACAAACCTTATGAATATAATTATAAATTAGCTAGCAAGGAAGTATTTTAGAACACTACACAAATTATATAATTTGGAAACTCTTTCTCTCTCTCTCACTAGAACCTCTCTAGTTTAAGACCCATTTCCCGCCATTGTTGGTGGTTCGCGGTGCTTGCACCTGAGCTATGGCTCGAACTCGCCATCAACTGGCTACGAATTCTTCAGCTAAGAGGAAAGAGTTAGAGGAATCAGGTAGGCCAAAATCGATGCGACATGAGACAACCTCAAAAAAGGGAGATTTTGACTCCATTGATGACGAGATGATTGATCAGGAGATTGGTGAAGATAATCCGAATGATGATATGCCTGATGCAATCCAGAATCCGGTGAACATGTGGTTGAATTTATTGAAGGATACGGAGGTGACGAATATGGGTAACAAAGGAAAACAGAGAGATGCTGAAACAAATCCTGTTTCACCTACTAGAGGTAATTCGCAATCACATGCTAAAATTGAATTAGATGATATTGAGGATGAGATTCATTATTGGAATTCTGCAATGATTTGTTACGTTTTGGGGGCGAATCCACCATTAAAGATCATAGAAGGATTCTTTAATCGAATTTGGAAGAACCAGGGGATAGATAAGATTGATGTGATTGGAAAAGGCTTGTTCATTGTTAGATTTAATTGTATTGCAAGTTTGCAGAATGTAATGGAAGGTGAACCTCAGTTTTTTGATGGTAAACCACTGATTATGAAACGCTGGACTGCTGATACTGAGTTTAATAAGAACAATCTAAAAACTGTTCCTATTTGGATTAAACTCCCACAATTAGACCTCAAATATTGGGGTGAAAGAAGTTTGGAGAAAATTGCTGGATTAGTAGGACCTTTGATCAAAATGGATCAAGCTACTAAACTTAGGGAGAAATTACTTTTTTCTAGGGTGCTAGTTGAAATACAGATTGAGCAAAATCTTCCGGATGCTGTTTTCTTTTAGAATGAAAAAGGGCTTGTAGTGGAGCAAAGGGTGGAATATGAATGGAGGCCACTATTGTGTTCAAAATGTAAGAATTATGGACATGTAGTGGAGAATTGTAGAGCTACTCAGGCTAAGAAATAGGGCCCTAAGGGCAAGGCTAATTTAGGGGAAAATAGGGCTCATAAGGCTGATGGAAACCCTACTACCTACATTGATGATGATGGATTTCAATTGGTACCTACAAAGAAACAAGATAGTCCTGGTCAAGGGACTAAAGAAGGGCAGGTGATACAGATTACTAATACTTTCTCCAAGCTGCTTTCTGAGGATGGTGATGGAGGTGTAATGCCTGTAGGTGAGAGTGTGCTTGTGCACACTGACAAGGGTGAGGCTAGTGAGGGGAGGGAGTCCCTTACTAGTCATGGATGATGTCTTAATCTGGAATGTAAGAGGCCTGAACAACCATGCTAAACAAGTTAAAGTGAGAGAATTGATCCATCTCCACAATATTCAGTTGTTCAGCCTCTTGGAAACCAAGGTAAAAGCTCCTAACCTTGGTCGTTTTTACCTAGATATGTGTCCCAAGTGGTGTTTTTTCACAAATCACCATCATAATGATAGTGGAAGGATTATTCTGGCCTGGCAAC
Source organism: Beta vulgaris subsp. vulgaris (assembly GCF_026745355.1). Lineage (NCBI taxonomy): Eukaryota > Viridiplantae > Streptophyta > Magnoliopsida > Caryophyllales > Amaranthaceae > Beta > Beta vulgaris. The sequence continues at coordinate 35,816,810 of NC_079210.1, forward strand.
CTGGGTCCTTCACTGTTGACATAAGATATGTTTCTGCACAAATGATACATTGTAGAATCACTGCGTGCCACAGTAAAAAAACATTTTTATGTACATTCATCTATGGATTTAATGAGGCCCTGGGTAGAGAGAAGGTATGGTCTGACTTATCTGGGATAGCTACTCAATCTATTGAGGCCTGGTGCATTGGAGGGGACTTTAATTCTGTACTTAATAGAGATGAGAGAGTTGGATCTATTATTAAAGAATCAGAAATTAGTCCTATGAGGAGATGTGTAACTACTTGCAAGCTTAAGGATGTCAAAGCTACTGGTAGATTCTATACTTGGAATAACAAACAATTTGGTGACCAGAGAGTTATGTCCAAGATTGATAGAGTTATGGCAAACTCTGAATGGAATGTTGAATTTCAAGATGCTGAGGTGTTTCTTATGCCTGAAGGAGAATTTGATCATAGTCCTATGTTGATCAAGACATGTCCCTTACTGCAGGGTAAGAAACCTTTTAGGTTTTTCAATCATAGGTGTTTTAATGAGTGTTTCAGTGAAGTGGTATATGAAGGGTGGAGAAGACCTGTATATGAAGTTCCTTCATTTCAGGTGCTAAAGAAGTTGAAACTTTTGAAAAGGGATCTTAAAGTCCTTGATTAAAGAGGCCAGAGTGATTTACAGGAGGCTGAACAAGTTGCAAAGGAGAGATTGCTAGCTGCACAACAAGAGCTACACTCTAATCCTGGTGATTGCAGGTTTGCTCAATTAGAGAAAGAGGCTCAGGTAGTGTATCAGATTGCTTGGAGAGACCTCCACTCTGCATTGCAACATAAAGCAAAGCTCCATTGGTTAAAAGAGGGGGATGAAAACTCCAGAACTTTCTATAATAGCATTAAATCTAGGCAGAAGAGAAACTCTATTAAAGCTATTCAGTCTATGGATGGACAATGGAGAGATACCCATGGTTCCATTGTGGATGCATTCCTGGAGTTTTATCAACAACTGCTTGGTACATGTATGCCTTCGAGGAATGTTGTACTACCTGGTATTTTACAATATGGACCCTCATTAACTATTTCTCATTGTACTAGCTTGGGTTTCAACTATAATGCAGCAGATGTAAGGAAGATTATGTTCAGCATTCCAAGCAACAAGGCACCAGGGTTGGATGGATATAGTAGTGCATTTTTCAAGGCTGTTTGGGAGATTGTTGGGAATGATATTAGTCAAGTTATACTGGGGATTCTGAGAACTGGACTGATAGTTAGGGAGCTTAACCTAATTACACTCACTCTAGTTCCTAAGGTGAAAATCCCAAATTCAGTGAGTGAATTCAGGCCTATTGCCTGCTGCTCTACTATATACAAATGTTTGTCAAAGCTCATATGTGCTAAGCTAAACACTGTGCTACCTGATGTAATAAGCCCTACACAAGGTGCCTTTGTCACTGGGAGGAATATCATGCATAATGTCTTATTATGCCAAGACCTGGTGAAGATGTACAGGCCTTCTCAAAAACAACCTTGCTGCATGATGAAACTAGATATTAAAAAAGCTTATGACACTGTTGAGTGGTAATTTGTAGAAGAAATGTTGGTTGGGCTTCAATTCCCTGCTTCCTTTGTACAACTAATCATGATGTGTGTGACTACTCCTTCATATACATTGATGATAAATGGCAGTCCTAGTGAGATAATCTATCCTAAAAGAGGCCTAAGACAAGGGGACCCCCTCTCCCCCTTGCTCTTTACCCTTTGCATGGAGTATTGCTCCAGAATTCTCTCTAAAGTGTGCACTCTCCCTCGCTTCAAATTTCATTCAAGATGCAAACATCTGAAGTTGAATCATCTGATTTTTGCTGATGATCTACTCTTGTTCTCAAAAGGGGATTACAACTTTATATGCATGCTGATTAGTGCTTTGAAGATGTTTTCTGAGAAATCTGGTCTTCATCTGAGCCCTGAAAAATCTGAAATGTACCTGACTGGATTGGCAGAGCCTGAGATAAATAGAATTCAACAACTGACTGGCTTTAGAATGGGTGCTCTCCCTTTTAGGTACCTTGGTGTACTTATGAGCACTAAGAAATTGAAGGTAAATGATTGTGAGGCTCTCATTGATAGGATGTGTGTGAGGGTGAAGTTATGGAGCAGCAGGAACCTGGCATACAGTGGAAGGCTCCAATTGGTTAACTCTGTTTTGATGTCAATATGTGTACTGGACTCAATTGTTCATACTCCCTAAAACTGTCCTCCATAAAATTAATTCCATCTGCAGGAATTACTTATGGCATGGTTCTTATGATAGCAGCAACCCTGGTTATGTTGCATGGGATACAGTCTGCACATCTAAATGACATGGAGGTCTGGGGATTACAAGCCTTCTCCTCTAGAATCAAGCTGTTGTGGCTAAGCATGTTTGGGCTATCTCACACAAGAAGGATAATTTGTGGGTAAGGTGGGTTCATGCTGTGTACATAAAAGAAACAAACTGGGAAGGCTACAAACCACCAACTACTGCTAGTTGGGTATGGAAATGTATTTGCCATGTGAAGGACCAGTTGTGGCCTCAAATTGCTTTAAATGATGAAAATCATTTCAGTATTGCAAAGACCTACAAGGCTTTACTTCCTATGGGGCAAAACTGGAGATATAGCAAGGGCATTTGGAATAGGTTATCTATTCCAAAGCATAGGTGTATACTATGGCTTGCTTTGAAGCAATGCCTGATAACTAGGGAAAGACTAGCCAAGATGGGCATCACTGAGTGTACAGACTGTGGCTTGTGTGGTGTTGATAGCCAGACTCATGAACATCTGTTCTTTGAGTGAGGTTTTAGCAGGAGATGCTTGATTCAGCTTCACCTATGGCTTGGAGTCAGAAGGCATGATTTCAGTTTATATCAACACATGACATGGCTGCTTATGAGCCATAGGACTGGAAGTTTTCATAACAAAGTCATCATGACAGCAGTGGCTGCTCTTGTATACCAGGTGTGAGAGCTAGGAATGATGCACTATGGAACAACAAAGTTCCTTCTATCTAATCTGTTGTGCAGCAGATTAAGTTCAATGTGAAACATAGAATAAATCAAGTGCATAAGAATATGACCCCTAGGGAACATAGATGGTTTGACTTGTTGTAGTTTGTTAATTGGAGGTTTTTTCCTCTGTTGGGGTGCAGCTAAGTTTATTCTTAGCTTGCTTGATGTAATATGTTTTGTCTGAGTGCTAATATACTTCTTTCTTGCCTCTCAAAAAAAAAACTATACAAATTCATAAGCAGTACAAACTACAATCTACAAATTATAAACTACAAACATCCTAAATTCAATCTCAAAATTAATTTCACACATGTTTATCATGATTTGAATTCTAATTTTAACCCTTGACAAAAATTAGAACTAAAATTATTCAAAGCAACCCCTAGAAAAATTAAGGGAACTTGAAAATACATGACTAAGGTAAATTAATACTAAAAAATTTAAAAAAACAACAAGAATTACATACTTTGCTGGCAGCGGCACCGACAGCGGCAAGTCAGTTCGCAGCGGCGGCAGCGGGTCGGTCTAAGCGTCGGCAAGTGAGAGAGAAAGAGTGCACCGTGAAAATCGAGTGAATGAATGAATGAGATAGTGTGTGGGATGAGACACAAAACCAAGTGATCGTTAATGGCACCGGCGGCGAGACGAACGCAAGTTTTCGCCGGCGAAATGGGGCGGCAACCGGTGAGTGCGACTAAAATCCGAGAGAGAATGAGAGTGAAAACCGTACCGAGAATGAGAGAGAGAGAGAGAGAGAGAGAGTGTGTGAATTTGAAAATACCAAAAACCGCCGGAGAGGGGTGAAATTCGCCAGAGAAGCAACGGTCGCCGGCGAGAATGAGGGAGCGTCGGCGAGAGTGAGAGTTCGGTTTTTGCATGTAATTTAGGGCTCGAATAATGCCGTTGGGGGTCGTCCAGGGGAAAAATGATTGTGGGTAAAGGGTGATTTGCGTCGAATGGGTCATGGGGTCCGACGCAAATCACCCTTTAGCAAGGCACATTAGTGTAGCGCGACGCAGATAGGGCTTCAATTTGTTATATCCAAGATGCAGCGATGTGCGTCGGATGGGCCTGAATGTCCGACGCACATCCTTGTATCTAAGCTATAGGTGTCGCACATCATGAGGGTCTGACGCATATAGCTCGTATCTGGTTCTTGCGCAACAATTTTTTGCCACTTCATCGCATGCGACGCAATTTATGTTTTTTGCGTCGTTTTGGTTGTCGTGCGACACACTTGGGGGACAAAAATCGTGCTTTTTCTACTACTGTCAAACAAATATGATTAATAAAATTATTAACTTATTATTTCCATAAATGCAAACATGTTTATATTTTGTAATCGTCAAGAATATCTAGATAGAAAAAGAAAAGATATATTCAACTAATATATTTATAAATGAAGGGAGTAAATATAAACTAAAATATACAATATTTTTTTTAATAAGTATTTTACCCTATAAATATGATATCTAATGCATTAATTTCCCTGTTAAATTTTTGACAAAAATTAAGTTGTAATCAATAAACACAAAGCTTTTTAATTTACAAAAATATTGCCTGTATTTAAAGTCTCACATCAAAAAAGTAAGATTATTACTCTTCGTACTTAATTATAAAGAAAACTTCACTAAGGGATGTTAAGAGAGGTAAGTTTCCTTATCTGTCGTCCATTCTTGAAGAGTGAAAAAAAAGCATAACTTACTATGTTTGTGGACGTAAGAAAACATGCATATAGACTTCGCAAATTTTAATATAAATTACGTAAGTTGTTTGATTTATAAAAGAAAAGGTGAAATGGGAAAAATGGAATTTAATAGGGATTCTACTTCCCACAAAAATATGAAGTTATTTACCCGTTTCTCTGTAATTCATAAGATTTTCCCATGAAAAATGACTTCCTATATTGTTGATCAAGTAATTAGGAAAATTCAGATAAATTCGAATATGTCAAGTTTGAATTTTATGAGAACTTTTACTTTTTATATGGCCGATTGACCAGATTGGCAAAAAAATTGACGCTCAACGATAATTTGGTAAAAAAAAAAAAAAAACTTACTATAACGAATGGTAAAAAAATTGGATTTTGTCTTGTAAGAGACCACCTGCTTTTAAATTAATATTAGGCAATAGTAAACCCAATATTAAAAAGATAATTAGCCCAATAGGGACTAGGTTAATTTCTTTCTGTGATTACTTTAATACATTTACTGACTAGGTCTAGTACTACTATATCAAAATTATACCATCTCTTTTAAAAATGTTTGAAAAATTTGAGCTACGGCGACATTTAGGCCCATTTTTCTATAATTTTTTTATTTGATCAAAACGTGCACTTTACAAGATTTTATTTCAAATTGGTAATGAATACAGTGACAAGAGACGTTAATAAGATAAAAACACGAAAAAACTATATAAAAGTCATGTAAATGCACACATTGAATGTGATCAAGCTGGAAGTTTTTAAAATATGGCCTAAGGACCTCTACTGTTCGGTATAAAACAACAAAATTGAATTGAACTGAACTAATAAACTGATTGAAACTGAATTGAACTGAACTGAATTTAAAAAAAATTATAACTAATAGTAATGATAATAATTTAGCTATCAATAATTAATAATTAATAGTAACATAATATGATATAATATAATATTATATAATCTAGTATAATATGATATGATATGATATAATCTAGTATAATATGATATGATATAATATAATATAATTTGATATAATGTTATATGATATAATATAATATAATATGATATAATATGATATAATATAATATAATATAATATAATATAATATAATATAATATAATATAATATAATATAATATAATATAATATAATATAATATAATATAATATAATAATAAATATATAATATAATATAATATATATAATATAATATAATATAATATAATATAATATAATATAATATAATATAATATAATATAACATAATATAACATAATATAACATAATATAATAGATGGTATATAATATTATAACATAATATAATATAATATAATATATATAATTAATATAATATAAATAATATAATATAATATAATATAATAATATAAATATAATATAATATAAATAATATTAATATAATATAATATAATATAATATAATATAATATAATATAATTTAATATACTATAATATACTATAATATAATATAATATAATATAATATAATATAATATAATATAATATAATATAATATAATATAATATAATATAAATATAATATAATATAATATAAATAATATAATAATATAATATAATATAATATAATTAAATATAATATAATATAATATAATATAATATAATATAATATAATATAATATAATATAATATAATATAATATAATATAATATAATATAATATAATATAATATATGCCTCACATGTGTTTCCAAAAGATCTTCCCTCTTTTGCTTTATTCCTTATTTGGCAAAACAAATTTCCCTATTTACCCTCTCATGTCACTATCATATGGTCCACCATTACATTTTTTTTTTGTAAAAATGTAAGTTGTATTACCAAAACACAATAAGCACCAGCTACAACAAATCATTCTAGCTTTAGGTACACATTATGTAACCATTTGATCCATAACACATCTTCCTTTTGGGACACTTGCCAAATATACTTCCCAATACCTGCATTGTTCCATTTAAAGCAATGTAGCAGACCTATACCTCCATACATTTTTGGTCTGCAGACCCATTCCCATGCTACAGGTGGACTCTTATTCAATATCACTTTACCTTCCCACAAAGAGGCTCTACATATTTGAACAATTTTTTTCAGTACACTTTTGGGCAATAAGAAGACTTGTGCCCAATAAGTATGGATGCTCATGAGGACTGAGTGAACCAACACTGATCTTCCTGCATAGGACAAGTGCCTTGAACTCCAACACACCACTCTATGTAGAATTATGTCAACTACCATGTCACAATCTGCCACAGCTATTCTTTTAGCTGTTATAGGTACTCCTAAATATCTAAAGGGAAAGTTTCCTTTAGAATATCCAGTAAGTTGTTGAATTCTCCCTTGAATATCCTCTTTGACATTTCCATAGTAAATAGCTGACTTTGAAGGGTTTGCTTGTAGTCCAGAAACCTGAGCAAAAGCCCTTAAAGCCCTTACCATTAACACCACTGATTGAACTGTGCCCTTGCTGAATAACATTAAATCATCAGCAAATATTAAATGTGTAATACTGAGCTCCTTACATCTGTGATGATATTCAAACCTTTCCTTCTTACTCATCTTGCTCAGTAGCCTTGTGAGGTACTCCATTGCAATCACAAACAATAAGGGAGAGATGGGATCACCCTGTCTCAGCCCTCTTCTCCCTTTAAAGAATCCACAAGTTTCACCATTTATACATAAAGTATAACTAGGACTAGTCATACACTCCATTACCCATGTGATGAATTTTGCTGGAAACTGAAGACCTTTCAGTAAATCACCAATAAATTCCCAACTCAAGGAATCATAAGCCTTCCTTAAGTCTATCTTAAATGTACATCTAGGAGGCTGAGATTTCCTTTTATAGTGCTTCAACATATCTTGGCAAATTAAAATGTTATGCATAATCCTCCTATTTGCCACAAAAGCACTTTGAACTTCAGCAATGAGACTTGGAAGCACTGCTGCCAGCCTTGTGCACATCAATTTAGAAATAATCTTATATAAAACATTGCAGCAAGCTATAGGTCTAAATTGAGTGACATCTGTAGGCTGATCAATCTTTGGAATCAAGCAGATATTGGTGGCATTAATCTGCTTTAGAAGTTTTCCTGATTGAAAGAACTCCTTCACTGCTACACATATGTCTTGCCCCACGCAAGGCCAAGCCTTCTTATAGAAGTAACTATTATAGCCATCTGGCCCTGGTGCCTTGTTATCCTCTATTTCCCAAAGAGCTGCTTTAATATCAGCATCAGTAAAATCTGCACACAATTCAATCTGCTGATCTCTGCTTAACACCTTTCCTTCTTGTATAATTGTCTGGCTTACATGCCCTTTCATCTCCTGATTTGAGCCTAACAATTCCTGATAGTAATCAATAAACGCTTCTTCAATGCCCTTTCTATCCTCTTTCATATTCCCTTGTTTATCTTTTATCCTATATATATTATTTTGCAATCTTCTCTTCTTAATGCATGCATGAAAATACTTTGTATTCATATCACCTTTATTGAGCCAATCCTGCTTAGCCTTTTGCTTTAGGAAGCTACTTTTAGCCTTGTACAGTTCAAAGTATCTTGTCCTAGCCTCATTCTCAAGCTACTGATTTCTCTCATTGGTAGGATCAGTCTGTAATGCCTCCTGCAATGTCATCATTTGCTCTTTAGCCTCATCAGCAGCAACTTCAACATTAGAGAATCTCACCCTATTCAACTCTTTTAGAACCCCTTTCAGCTTCTTCAGCTTCTTGACAATAACAAACATGGGCATCCCATCTATACCTTCTCTCCACACTTCCTGAATTTTATCCATAAAGTCCTCAGCATGAGTCCACATGTTGAAAAATCTGAAAGCTTTTGGTTTATGGCATTCATCTTTTTCAAAGCTTATCACACAAGGGCTGTGATCAGAAATACTTTCAGGCAGAAATTTTGCAATAGCATTTCTGAAAACCTCATCCCATTCATCATTTGCTATCACCCTATCTATTCTGGAATAGACTCTATCTCCTCCTTCCTGCTTATTGCTCCAGGTAAACTTAGCCCCAATGGTTTTATGCTCATTCAACCCACTCCCTCTCATACAATTTCTAAAACCATCTACTTCACTTAAAGTAACAGGGGACCCTATTCTCTCATTCAAGTTTAACACATTATTAAAGTCTCCCCCCACCATCCATGCACCTCTTACCTGAGAACTAATCCTCTGTAAGCCTATCCACAAATCCTCTCTATCAGCTGCTTCATTCATTCCATATACAAATGTAACATAGAATTTCCTTCGTGTAGCTCTATGTTCCACACTACAGTGAATAAATTGAGTATGGCACTCAATGATGTTCACTTGAAACTTCTGAGGTAACCAAATAACCCAGATTCTACCTCCTCTATGATTACTATAATTGTCACCACACTCCATCCTTCAAATACACTATCAAATATTTTAGGAAACTTGCTGCACTTCACTCTTGTTTCCAAAATGCCACACATCCCTATTTTATTACTCTTCAAAAACCACCTCATTTCTGGGTGTTTCACAGGGCTATTTAGGCCCCTTATATTCCAGAAACCTAATTTATCCATTTAGGATGATATCTCCACCTCCTTCTCCTTCTGAACACACTTTATCCTCCATTCTCTTTTCTTGTTCCACTCTTTCTTCCACCACCTGCACTTCATTTTCTTCTGCAATTTCCTCCCTACTCTCCTCTGCTATTGTCTCCATTGTAGGACTCTTACTCTGCACTTGAACAGTTTTCTGTATTCCCCCTTGCTCTGCTGGCCCCTTTCCACCTTGTTAAGGGATGGTTGCCTTTGGAACCCAAATTTTCTTCTGTTTTTGGTTCCTCTGAGCCACTTCCATTTTCTTCTGTCTGCATTCCATCATATTATGGCCTATTCCTTTACAGTCTACACACATGATTGGTTTATATTCATATATTATTGGCTGCATCACCCCAATACCCTTCTCATTCATGTATGCCACCTCTTTTGGAAAATCTTGATCCATCCTCACTTCCACCAGCACTCGAGCATACTCAAGAATGTCCTTCTGAGCAGTTGCTCTATCAGATTTGATAGGCTTGCCTATCTTACTTGCTAGCTTGTGCAGTGTTGTTTGTCCCCAGTATTTCAGAGCTAGATTGGGCATTCTTATCCATGTTGGAACCACTTTCACATCTTCCTTTCGAAGATCTACATCTGGTGCCCAATGCTTCATGATAACTGGTTTCCTATCAAACAAAATAGGACCAGCCTCCATTGCTTTCGTTTTATTAGCCTCTGTATGGAATCGAACCACAAACACTCCATTTTCCAGCATCGCCACCTTATCCACCCCATACTTACCACATGTCCTTCTTATGAATCCATCAATAATCCTAAAAGGAGGTTTCACTCCCAAAATGTAACAAATCAGTGCAGATTTCCAGTAATCTACCTCCGGTTTAATGTCCTCTTCAGTTATTCTAATCATCTCATCTTCACTGTTGTTACTCATATCCACATTTCCTGTGTTCAGATTTATCCCCCCTTCATTTCTATTTTCAAACAGAGATTTCCATTGATGAGAGTTACCTGGATTACTAGCCAGCTGCTGCATAGGATGAGGTGAAGGGTTTACACTACTTCCACCTTGTCGTATCGGAGTACGAACTGATTCAACCCATTCTGCCAACGTATTTCTTCTTGCTTCAAAACTCTCATGATCTTGCTTCGACGCCTCCAGCTCTATGGAAGCATGAGAATCCGTATCTTCTTCCTCCGTTGTCCAACTTAAAGCTGAAATGTCCTGCATTTCATTCACATTCTTGTGTTTCCTTGCATCGCCTGATTGAGGGAAACGCATAACCTTTTCCTTCTGAGCTTGTGAAACCTTGTTTTTACCATGTCCCTTCTTGCTATTATTACCCTTCTTTGAACCTTTCGCCATGGTTCAGCAGCTGCTGAGGTTCAATGGAACAGTAACAATCAGCAATTTCAAAAACCTAAAGAGAGGAGAGAGTTTCTCTCTCTAAACTTTAACCCCTTTTTATTTGTTTATTTATCTTAACCCCTTTCTCTCTCCTACTTTACTCACACCATGCCCCCACAGAACTTGATTTCCCTTGGTATCTGTAGGAACAGTAAGTGGGAAGATATTTAGGAAACGGAGGGAGTATAATATAATATAATATAATATAATATAATATAATATAATATAATATAATATAATATAATATATATAATATAATATAATATAATATAATATAATTAATATAATATAATTAATATAATATAATATAATATAATATAATATAATATAATATAATATAATATATAATATATAATATGATATAATATGATATAATATATATAATATATATAATATAAATATATAATTAATATATATAATAATATAATATAATATAATATAATATAATATAATATATATAATATAATATAATATATATAATATATATATATATATATATAATATAATTAATAATATAATATAATATAATATAATATAATATAATTAATATAATATAATACAATACAATACAATACAATACAATACAATACAATACAATACAATAAATACAATACAATACAATACAATACAATACAATACAATACAATAAATATAATATAATACAATACAATACAATACAATACAATACAATACAATACAATACAATACATCAATACAATACAATACAATACAATACAATACAATACAATACAATAAATAAAATACAATACAATACAATACAATACAATACAATACAATACATACAATACAATACAATACAATACAATACAATACAATACATACAATACAATACAATACAATCAATACATCAATACAATACAATACAATATAATACAATACAATACAATATAATATAATATACAATACAATATAATATAATATAATATAATTAAATATAATATAATATAATATAAATAATATAATATAATATAATAATATATATATAATATAATATAATATAATATAATATAATATATATAATATAATATATATAATATAATTAATATAATATAATATAATATATATAATATATATAATATAATATAATATAATATAATATAATTAAATATATAATTATATAATATAATATAATATAATACTCCCTCTGTTTTTTTTTTATCATTCCTACTTTGACTTTGCACGTTTGCCAATGCACGTTTTAAAACTTAAATATCTTTCATTATATATTAGTAAAAATTATAACGATTGAATATTAATAAAGTACTAATTGAGACGAATCAAACAAGACCCCACATGACTATGTTTTTTCTTATTAATTGAGAACATTTGAGAAGATTCTCTCTATGCATGAATAGTGTCAAGATTCTAAGTGAGAAAGATAAAAAAAACAGAGGGAGTATATTAATATAATATAATATAATTATATAATATAATATAATATAATATAATATAATACAATATAATACAATATAATATAATATAATATAATACAATATAATATAATATAATACAATACAATATAATATAATATAATATAATACAATATAATACAATATAATACAATACAATACAATACAATACAATACAATACAATACAATACAATACAATACAATACAATACAATACAATACAATACATATACAATACAATACAATACAATACAATACAATACAAAAATACAATACAATACAATACAATACAATACAATACAATACAATACAATACAAAAGAATACAATACAATACAATACAATACAATATACAATACAATACAATACAATATAATACAATATAATACAATACAATATAATATAATACAATACAATACAATACAATACAATACAATACAATATAATATAATATAATATAATATAATATAATATAATATAATATAATATAATATAATATAATATAATATAATATAATATATAATATATATAATATAATATAATATAATATAATATAATATATATAATATAATATATATATAATAATAATATAATATAATATAATATAATATAAATATATAATATAAATATTATATAATATTTATAATATTATATATATAATATAATATAATATATATAATATTATATTAATATAATATAATATAATATAATATATAATATAATATAATATAATATAATATAATATAATATAATTATATAATATAATATAATATAATATAATATAATATATATAATATAATATATATAATTAATATAATATAATATAATATAATATAATATTATAATTAATATAATATAATATAATATAATATATATAATATAATATAATATAATATAATATATATAATATATATATATATATAATATAATATAAATTAATATAATATAATATATATATAATAATATAATTAATTATATAATATAATATAATATAATATATTAATATAATTATATAAATATAATATAATATAATATAATATAATATAATATAATATATGCCTCACATGTGTTATCAGACAGCACCTGAAAAGCGAACAATTTCTACTTTACGACTTTTTAAGGTAAAAATGAAGAGGACTCACGTAAAGAGTATGTGGAATTCTCAAATGAGTTCCAAGAGTTTGATCCCTAGACCTCATGGTGAGGTGGGAAGCAATACCACTAATCCGCCACCTCAACCTCATTCCTATTTTACTGCTTGCAACCTTCGCTAAGTAAGTTCATTGGATGATTTATAGCATAACCAATGGATGATCCAAAATCTTGGATCATCAAATATTATAATACTTCCTCATGGATGATTTATATATTAGTCACAAATTGCGGTGATAGAAGCACACGAATAGTAGTAAAAATGTTGCAACTAAAAAAAAGGAAGAAGCATATATGAAAATATTTATTTCAATATAACTATTTAGCTAGTTGGTATAGACTAAAATTTAATTATGAATGCAAATTAAATACTTAATTAATGTTCAATAAGATCCTATTTAATTAGAATTCCAAGTCAATCATTTATTACTTAATATGTTTAGGACGGAGTAAAATTTATTGTAATAAGTTTATAACTTATAACGTCAACTATAGTTTAGCTATCCATTTCTATAGCTTATAATTTGGACATAGCTATATCTACCAGACCGCTCACCCGATATCAAACACTTATAATTGTTTTTTTTTTTGTTTTGACAATGGGGAAAGTGCATTAATTAAGCAAAGGAAGTACAACCTAATGCTAATACAACCCTACGAACACAAAAGCAGCTAAACCGAGCGATATATACATGCTCCTACATAACTATTACAGAAGCATAAATAACTTAAACAAGGATGTAACTGCTTGATCTGGAGGGCTGAGTGGATAGGTAACTGTAGTAAAACTCTTAGGCTAGCAGATGACGAGCGCCAGAATTCTGACGAACGGAGTGGGAGGGGAAGCCTGATTTCACAAATGGGGCAGCAAAGCAACCGCGAGAATAGAAACTCGCTACATGACCAATCACATTGACCTTCTGTGACATGGGATTCTAAAGCCAGGTTTCCTAAAAGGTCACATTCCCGTGTGACTGAATACCCTTTTGGATGGGTATTGAGGCTTTTCGATTGATGAGAAGCTCAGTTGTGTTGACGCGCTATAAACCCAATTAACAAATTGGAGAGCCGTCTTCGGATTTGGTTTTTTTCAGGACAATGATTGATGAAATCATTACCAAGCGAAATTGAGATCTAACCAGAATTAGGTTTCGAAGAACCGTCCAATTTATAAAATCCGACAAGACAAACCCCATTCATGAAATCTTTTGCCACGCAAACCCTAACAAAGCACTTGAACTTGATCCAACATCAGAATCAAAACGACCTTCAGCAAATACCACAAGTATCAAGCAGCTTATTGCAGCAAACAAAAAACCGATACTAACGCGCCCACAAACTAAACAATGAAATGTATTTCCAACATGCACTAGGGGAGGTGGAGAACTGGATAACCACCAATAACAGAGTGTGGTAAAATCAACATAACGGGAAGGGGAGGGGGATGCCCAAACTTATGCCCACGTTGGACACTAACCAAGGGGGGTAGGGAAGGGGAAGCCCAAAACTAACAACTGTCACTAACCTAGGGAGGGAGGGTTAGGGAGAGCCAACAAATTGACTAAACTAACCTAAGGAGGGGGGGGAGGGGGGAGCCCAAAACGACACCTGAGGAAGGGGAAGAGGGAGGCCCGACAACACAAAACGAGACAGGTGGAATCTGACGCACCATCAGGGAGGAGAGGGATGTGTTGGAAATACTACAACAAGGGCGAACGACTATGAACCACTACACCACCACAAAATCGACACAACAGAAGAGAGGTGTTTTGACCGGCGAACACCAAAATCGAAACGGCAAAGCAGGAAAACATCGACGAAGAAAAATCGGCGAGCAAAGAAAACATCCGACTTTGGAGAGACGAAAACTAAAAGAACCACCAACAAGAGGAACGAAAAAGGGGAACGAAAAACTAGAGGAACTAGCCGGAGAAAACGCCGGCGGCTGTGCGGCGCCGGAACTCCAACGAGTTCCTAGGGTTTGTTTTGGGAAAAGGGTTAACGTTTTAAGGAGAGAAGGCAGAGAAAACTTTAAAGAGGAAAGAAGGAACGCTCAGGTCCTTTATTTTTACTAACACTTATAATTGTTGATGGGGAGTTATATGCCACTACACATTAAATTATATGTGAACTATATACTTATATTTTCAATGAAAAGTATCTAAGGACACTAACTTTCATCAATCAGACCAATACCGTATCTATAAATTATAATCGATATTTAATAGCACTCCAAATTAAACCTTTTTAAAAAGCCAACAAAAATCTTCTCTAAATGAACCATTATATTATTCCAAGCCAAATGTTTACATCTAAATACAATTCAACATATTTTGGAAAGGTTTTTTCAGTACAAACTTTTACAAGTGGACCCAATATCACTCAAGTATAGATTTTGAGAAGAAAATAATTTTGTACTCAACAAATACAAATGAATATTTCCAACGACCATCGAAAAAACTCATGACAAATCATCAGTATACCATTAATGCTCCTCCCATATATCATCGCCTATTATAAAAGCCGGCAGCAGGCGGCATATAGTCATTATTCAATAAATATGGCATCAAAAAAACGTTGGTAGCATGTATGACACTTTTTTTGTTGAATTAATCACGACCATATATGACACTAATTACTTTGCGACCTCGGCTTTTACTATATATATATGTGATCATAGTCTGTCGTTTTAGATATAGAATTAAATAACTACAAAAAGAAAATGGAACTAAAATTGAGAGTGAACACCAAAACTAAGGTTGAGAGAAGCTTAGAGTTGATTGATGAGAAATTAGAACCAATGAGTCCAACTTCAGAATGCTTAACAAGTGAGGTTGTAACACTTTATGTTCTTGCTTTTCTGGAACTTGCCATCCCTGTTGATTTTCTATCAGTCCTTACTTTCCTCAAAAATGACTTCATTAACATTCATCCTGCTTCTCTTCTATTGTGGTAGTCCCCTCACTTTCTCTCTCTCTTAAATGTAACTTTTAAGTTTTAATTAGTTAGCTTTTGCAATTATAACTAGTTTTTTTTCCTCGGCCATGCCCCGAATCAGTTACAATAAAATAAATATGTTATTATTTTCTACTTCATAATTTATTTTGCTACTTTTCGTAATTTTTGTCCATTATGAAATTGAAAAGTAATGAGTAAAAGAAAATTGAAAGCTTTGAGCTTGAAAACAAAACCTTAAAAGGAATTGCGGTAAGAGAATATGACATCTATTCTCTTGTAAGTTACGTAATAAGAGTGTTAAAAATGTATCCCCTCCGTTTTTTTAGTTGTTACATTTTCCTTAAATGGTTGTTTCTTTTTAATTGTTACATTTTCCTTATTTGGGGTACTTGGCCCACCATAAAGTAATACTTTTATATTTGTTCTTCTCTTTTTCCACGATAATACGAAATTTGAAGAAATTGCCACGTGGTACATAGACTTTATTTCGCACGTCTTTTAATATATTTGTATAGATTAGGGTGCATGCATTAGATGGACTTTACAGAAAGAAAAAAAAGTATCCATGCACATAGGAATTTCAATTGTGTTTGCTAAATTAGACACGAAGGATTGCTCTTGACTATGATGTATTAAGCCGGATACCAAGCAAGTGGAAAACATTTTGTGTGGGTTTTGTGATTGAGTGTGTTGCACTTTTGCCTATTCAGTCTTCACATAAAGTAGTCACCGCTTTCTCTTCTCTTTTATTATTAAAAGTTGATTTTATAATACAATAAAAGAAGGTACAACTCCTCAATTAGGTGTACTTCTTCTATCCTTTGACCTCTTTTTTATTTGGTGTCAAACTGTTAGTCTTTTGCTATAAATAATACTATGATAACATTATTGTAAATACTCTACGCTCTTTCAAAGATAATTAAGAAAAATTTATAAGAACTTTTAGGGAAAAGAAAGACAAATTTATAAGAACTTTTAGGAAAAAAAACTTACGCGAATAGGCTGGACTAACAAGTAATGGTCGGATAGAGAGTACATCTAAAATTTGTCTTCAAGGTTGGCGGTCGATTTTGAACCCTTTTTTGTGATGATGATGATCTAGACACAAAGGTTTTCTTACTGTTCATCCATCTATAGATCATTTAAAATGATTATAGTTATCGTCATCATCGTTATCATATTTATTATTAATTCAATTCAGTTGTGAACTTTAAATAAAGTATAAAGACTGATCTTATATTGTACGTACATTGGCAGATTGAAAACATGAAGGGGAAGAAAATGTGGAAGCAAGTGCAAGTGAATGTGGAAGATCATTTAAAAGTTCCAACTTTCCCTAAAAATTTATCATCTGAAAGCTATAGTAAGCATTTTGATGATTATATAACCAAAATAGCTACTTCACAACTTCCACAAGACAAACCATTATGGGAACTTCACATTATAAATTACCCAAAAGACAACAACGTAGCATCAACTTTCATATTTAAGATTCACCATGCCATTGCAGATGGTACCTCCCTAATGGGAGGTGTTCTCTCTTGCTTTAAACGAGTCGATGATCCTTCTCTTCCACTTACTTTTCCCTAAAAACTAGACGTTGTCGAACTCGAGGGAGAAGCTTAATATTTCTCAATCATTATCGAAGATTTTTAAAATTGTTCCTAATTTTATGTCTTCTATCATATATTCCTTGTATGATTTTGGA